>NC_052534.1:110641330-110642502 GCF_016699485.2 Gallus gallus
AGGGTTAGGGTTAGGGTTAGGGTTAGGGTTAGGGTTAGGGTTAGGTGTTAGGGTTAGGGTTAGGGTTAGGGTCTAGGGTTAGGGTTAGGGTTAGGGTTAGGGTTAGGGTTAGGGTTAGGGTTAGGGTTAGGGTTAGGGTTAGGGTTAGGGTTAGGGTTAGGGTTAGGGTTAGGGTTAGGGTTAGGGTTAGGGTTAGGGTTAGGGTTAGGGTTAGGGTTAGGGTTAGGGTTAGGGTTAGGGTTAGGGTTAGGGTTAGGGTTAGGGTTAGGGTTAGGGTTAGGGTTAGGGTTAGGGTTAGGGTTAGGGTTAGGGTTTAGGGTTAGGGTTAGGGTTAGGGTTAGGGTTAGGGTTAGGGTTAGGGTTAGGGTTAGGGTTAGGGTTAGGGTTAGGGTTAGGGTTAGGGTAGGTTAGGGTTAGGGTTAGGGTTAGGGTTAGGGTTAGGGTTAGGGTTAGGGTTAGGGTTAGGGTTAGGGTTAGGGTTAGGGTTAGGGTTAGGGTTAGGGTTAGGGTTAGGGTTAGGGTTAGGGTTAGGGTTAGGGTTAGGGTTAGGGTTAGGGTTAGGGTTAGGGTTAGGGTTAGGGTTAGGGTTAGGGTTAGGGTTAGGGTTAGGGTTAGGGTTAGGGTTAGGGTTAGGGTTAGGGTTAGGGTTAGGGTTAGGGTTAGGGTTAGGGTTAGGGTTAGGGTTAGGGTTTAGGGTTAGGGTTAGGGTTAGGGTTAGGGTTAGGGTTAGGGTTAGGGTTAGGGTTAGGGTTAGGGTTAGGGTTAGGGTTAGGGTTAGGGTTAGGGTTAGGGTTAGGGTTAGGGTTAGGGTTAGGGTTAGGGTTAGGGTTAGGGTTAGGGTTAGGGTTAGGGTTAGGGTTAGGGTTAGGGTTAGGGTTAGGGTTAGGGTTAGGGTTAGGGTTAGGGTTAGGGTTAGGGTTAGGGTTAGGGTTAGGGTTAGGGTTAGGGTTAGGGTTAGGGTTAGGGTTAGGGTTAGGGTTAGGGTTAGGGTTAGGGTTAGGGTTAGGGTTAGGGTTAGGGTTAGGGTTAGGGTTAGGGTTAGGTTAGGGTTAGGGTTAGGGTTAGGGTTAGGGTTAGGGTTAGGGTTAGGGTTAGGTTAGGGTTAGGGTTAGGGTTAGGGTTAGGGTTCGGGTTAGGGTTAGGGTTAGGGTTAGGGTTAGGGTTAGCCGGTT